>NC_136009.1:26256958-26301958 GCF_048128805.1 Centroberyx gerrardi
CACCCTCAAATGCTCATCTAAAGTAAGCAAATCAATTATGTAGTACTACAGCTATACCACACTCCACACACACACACACACACACACGTTGAACCCACACATAATCCAATCAGCCCTGGCAGTATTTAGTGTGTATTTAGGTGTGTATTTGTGCTGTTTGACTAAATCTCCCTCTCTGTTTACGCGCCATTAGCATTGAAAGGAGCTGGATTGAGTGGGGCTCGGGGCGCGGTCCGTGGGGAAGCGGCAAATTGGGGATTATTAGTCCATTTGCTGATTAAGAACGCGAGGTACAGTTTCACCGAGATTGAAGACAGACGAGGGGGAGGGGGGGGGGGGGGGACACGTCGGGTCACGACCGGCCGGCCGCAATACACTCACCGATCAATTCTGTGACTGGGAGGGTTTGGAGCCGGCGGGGCATGAAGTGGCACTGAGGGTGGAAATGAGCTTTATAGATGAAACTGTGCTGAGAGACAGTTGGAGAGGTGAAGTTCCCCACATCAGGAACCACGAGTTTGATCCCACTGGATGATGATCGAATCCCACTAGAGCTCCGTCTACTTTCCCACTTTCTAAATAAGAAATAAAAATACAAAAGGTGAGCAGACTTCTTTGCAGGAAAACAAGATGAGCTCTATCTAGTGCCAAAAGCACTTTGTTTAAAATCTGGATTCAGGTTCAGTTAATCAAAATGTTAAAGTGGATTTTGAGGAGACAATATTGATTGTGTCCCTCATGTAAAATTTACCAGTAATAGTAATAATGATAATAACAATAATAACAATCTTTGCTTATGTAACACTTTTGAAAACACAGTTACAAAGCGCTTCAATAGCAAAAGCATTAAAAATATTGTAAGAAATAAAAAAGCAAGGCAAGAGTCATAAACGGAAAGTCAAAAACAAAAATAAAAGGTCATTACATGAAAGCAAGTCTATAAAAAAATGAGTTTTAACAAGTGATTTAAGAGATGATACAGATTTAGGACTCCCAGTATGGTAAATTATTAAAATGATGTTGCCTGTTGGGTTTTGCTCATCAATAAACAAGTGCAGTGAGATTCAGCGAAAACAGATTTTGATCATTCACAGAGGGCGGGACGGGGGTCACTCTGCCTTCACCGGATCCATTCAAGTTTAAATTGAAACTCCAATTCACATAATGAGGACAGAGCCTTCGTTCTCAAAAATGCCTTCACAGCCTGGATATTAGAACCTTTTCATGGCAAAAAAAAAGTTTGAATTGTGAAGCAGATCAGCCTCTAAAATTGATTGAATTGATGTGTTCATTTACATTTTAGGTGACCTTTAGCCGATGCTCTTATCCAGAGTGACTTACAATGAGTAGAATCAGTAGAATCAGCTTCAATTCGTAGATCACCAACATAACCAGCAAGGGATTATTTTTGGATAAAAGGAAATTAGAGTAAACAGGGTCGTAAGGTGTAAGAGAGCGGGTACAAGCTTGTTTCAAGATATTTTTAGTCCAATTAGCTTACTGCACCGACAGATAATTTTGCTGATTTGAATATTTTTTACTTGGAAAGCTTGAAAGTAAAAGTTTCTTTTCGATTACTGCTACTTAATTAGCAGCTAGCTATGTTAAAGACCCCATGAAACGGCATATTTCCGTCCTTGATTTGATGCGTTTCCTGTTGAAACAGGATGTTGGGGGCGGGACATAATGCGGCGAGGGATCATTCAAAAGTCTAGGTGTCTATGTGATGGTTTTAATGATTGGAATTTATATTTACGTTGACTGGTACAGTATGAGGTCACCGAAGGAAAGTAAAGTAAAGGTAATGGGAGTTAATTTCATGGGGACTTTAACTCTAAAACAACTTAACATTATGACAGACAATATCAAAGCAGCAAAAAAGACATGACTTGCCTGTTCAGATCTTTGTAGCTGCAGACCGCAACATAGATGCAATCAGAGCCTCTGGCCCCGCCCACAATCTGTCAGAATAGACGGACCCATCAATCAAGTTACTTGCAGTGTGAACGCCCTGTTATGGATATTTTGTGCTATGGGACAGTAATGACTTATTTATTGCCCCTGTAATAAGTCTGGATTCAAGAAAATGACTTGACTGCTTGAAGTTCAAGTTCTTTCAAGCATGTGTGTGAGAAATCACCATGTGTGTGTTAATGGGCATTCCATACCCACACACACACACACACACACACACACACACATACAAATACAGATACATACACGTATGCACTCATATATATGTACTATACATACACACGTACACACACACACACACAATATGACACGCCTACGCTATGCTCATACATACACACATATACATGCACAAACATTCTCAGGCACGCACACATGCACACACACACACACACACACACACACTGCTTTATCTGTATGGTAAACAGCCTTGCCCTGTCCTGTCCTGGAGGATTGTGGGAGGATTTGGGAGCTAGGGAGTGGGGGTGTTTGCTTAACTGTCTGTCTGCCTCAGACAGCCGAGATTGTGTGTGTGTGTGTGTGTGTGTGTGTGTGTGTGTGCAAGTCCAGACCCCTGTCTCTTCTCTGGACGCCCCCCCCCCCCCCCACCCCCCCCCCCACCCTCCTTATTTCTCTCCCTCTTTCTCTTCCTCACTGTGTCTCTGTCTGCCTCCCTGTATATATTTCACTCTCTTTGTCTGTTTCTCCCTGTATCTCTCTCTCTCTCTCTCTCTCTCTCTCTCCCACACACACACACACACACACACACACACCTCAGGGATTCAGTCCACATGCGGTTAAGTGTGTGTCTTTCCTCCCTCTCCTCGTCTCGGAGGAGGAAGTGGAGTCGAGCCCTCGGGGCATTAGCAGCTAATGAGCCGGTGGCTGCTCTGCATTTGGCCTGTTTAAAGAGAGGAATGACCTCGGCGCCGGCGTCGGAGCCGTGCTAGCTCTGTGGGGAAGCTAGCTGCGGCTGCCGCATCTTTGAAAGGATTTAGCGCAACTGAGCGTGAAATCCCATTCTCTTAACCGTGGATATCCTTATTTAAACAGATGTAAAAACCGCATCCACCTGTCGTCGCGTGTGTGATCATGTGGGAGCCATGAGCTTATCTGTCTGTCTGTATTTATGTGTGTGTGTGTGTGTGTGTGTGTGTGTGTGTATGCTCATCTACGGTTCATAGTGTGTCTTGCCCTGTCCCTATGCACTGCATGTGAATCCTTGTACCATAATTTGTCAATGTTTGCACAATGGGACCAAGACAAACTCCATACGTTTGTTATGCTTAGTGACTGAAGTGATTCTGATTGAGTGAAATCAAATAAATCCATGTAAAATCAGGTTAATGGTGTTCCAGTATATATATACATGCCCATCTTAACAAGTCATTCAGTCTCATTTTCAGCCTTTCAGCAAATTATTATTTACAATGACGCTCTTGCAAGAGGCGAAATGCTTCTTGATGGGGAATTGGGTTAAAGGGGACAATAAAAGACAGGGGGAAAAGGCAAAAAGGCAACAGAAAACATAAAAACAGTAATGCTGAAAGAAACAGTAAAGCAGCACAGACATAAACTGGACAGACACATACAGACAGGGACATAAACATACAGCAGCACCGAAAGAGAAGTAGTTGCTGAGAAACAGTTGTGCAGCATGTGTGCCTGTAAATGTCTGTGATAGAGCGAACAGAGAAGCATCTTTACAGTTTGAGATGCTCTGTGCTTGCATCAGTTAAGACGCACACATTTTCATTTGCCTTGTACTGTAGACCCGTGGTTCTCAACGTGGGGTCCGGGGACCATCAGGGAACCCTTGAGGGGGTTCCAATGGGTCCCCAGCAAAGTGATGAAATGTTAAACTTCACCATTATTTCATTATTTCAGAAGAATGACTGTTTGGATCATAGTTTCTCTGTTATCTCTCTACCTACAATACAGATTCTGGACAAAATCATATTTAACAATAAAAATATTCTCAGATTTGGTTTCGAGAGACAAAATCTCATCAAATGGGGCTCTAATGTGAACTGAATTAGGGGTCCTTGATATGAAAAAGGTTGAGAATCACTGCTACAGACTATAGATGAGTGCACGATAAACCAGAACACTGTTTGGAAAATGATGCGTCATTCTGGCAATGATCTTTTGGGGCTTCCCGTTGATTCTCGTCAACCTGGCCACCATCCGATGTTTCTTCAGGTGAACTTCTGGATCTTTATTTGTCCTCTATGTCCTTGTTTTGGAATCGTACATTAGATGTTACACTGCAAAAGATTTCACTTGTTTCCAATGCAAGTCCAAATTGTTTCAAGAATTTTGTAGAATCAAGTGTATAATTTCTTTGATAGTAGTGCAGTGATCTGCCTTATTCTGACTTGTTTCAACATATTGACACTCATTTCTAGGAAATTCCCGAAACAAGTTGGATTCGCATTGGAAACAAGTGGAGTTATCTCACCCCATTTGCATCAGTTTTTTCTTGTTTTAAGAAACATAAGATTTGAAGACTGAATATGAGACTAAGTAAGTAAGTAAGTAAGTAAGTAAAGTTTATTTCTAGAGCACATTTAAACACAGCTTGAGCTGACCAAAGTGCTGTACAAAGAACATGAAAATACAAAGTAAAAATAAAACACAAGGAGAAACATACCAAGTGACTTGTTCAGATGGACGTTTTTGTTTTTTTGCAGTGTACATCAAATGCATCACGGAGGACGCAACAGCGCGTATTGAGAGAAGAACCTGTTGTGGCCTTCCTCCTCCCTCCGCCGACATGCAGCAGGCTTGCCGCAGCGGGCGTGAGGCGGAGCGAGGAGGAGGAGGAGGAGGAGGAGGAGGAGGAGGGAGGGGCCTGACACAGACATCACCGCGCCGCTGTCAGCCCTCCGCCTGCCGCTGCGTCGGGCTCTGTGCCGAGGGAGACGGGATCCCCGCTGAGAGGAAGGCCCGCTGAACTTGTCATCACACCGGGGAGGGAGGGGGGGGAGGGGTGGGTGGGGGGTGGGGGGGTATTGGGGGGGCGCTGCTGCTGCTGTAACTCATCACAGCGCTTCATCACGTACTCCTACTCACTCCGGCGCTCTCTGGGGGAATGTTTACATGCACACAATATCCCGCTTACTGAATGATCAGATTAAGGCGACAGCTAAAGCGTTTACACGGTTCGAATTTGAGTTTATTCTTGTAATGAGGCACAAAATCTTTCCTTTCGTAAATGCAGCGAAGAACTCTGTCGGGTGATAATTTCACTTGTTTCCAATGCAAATCAACTGGCTTCAGCAGTTTTCTTGAATCAAGTGTCACTTTCTTCCTCTGTGTGTTTACTGTCTCTGCCTGTTATTTTCCCTCTCTCCTCTTCTCTGCCACTCTTTCTCTCTTCTCTCTTTCTCTCTCATCTTGGATCCACAATTATGGCTTAAATCAAGTTTTTTAACCTTTATTTACCGAGGGAAAGTCCACCGAGCAAGCCCCAACAAGGACAGGGATGGGCGATGCTCATGTTTTCCTCTGTTTATATCTCAACACTTCTCTTTCACTCTCCCTTCCTCTCTTTTCCCTTCTCCCCTCTTTTTCCTCTACCCTCTTATATCTCGCTCTCTCTTCTACCTTTGCCTTTCCTTCCTTCCTCCTCACCTCTTCCTATCCTCTTCTCTCTCCTTCCTCTCTCTCTCTCTCTCTCTCCCCTCTTTTTCCTCTACCCTCTTATATCTCACTCTCTCTGCTACCTTTGCCTTTCCTTCCTTCCTCCTCACTTCTTCCTATCCTCTTCTCTCTTTCCTCTCTCTCTCTCTCTCTCCCCTCTTTTTCCTCTACCCTCTTATATCTCACTCTCTCTTCTACCTTTGCCTTTCCTTCCTTCCTCCTAACCTCTTCCTATCCTCTTCTTTCTCCTTCCTCTCTCTCTCTCACTCCCACCGCTGAGCTTTGCTGTTCAAGGTCAGTGGCTTCGCGGCAGGACTTCCCATCAGAAGGATGAAGCGAGGCTGGAAGCAGGAGGCTCCCTGACCTTCTAAGATGTCCCACTAGACAGCTTCCCCCCCCCGCCCCTCCTCCATATGTGAATGAGGGCTAAACCGCTCTGACGGAGTTGGGTTTGTTTGTCCAGGTGAGAAGAATTCAAACTCAGGTGTCACCAAATAACGGCACTGAGACGCCTGAATACATGAGTCTTGTCTCAGTCCTCTAACAAGAGGATGTAATCCAACCAACTACAGGAACCAGCCTCAAAACACAAGGTTTTGTGGGTAAAAGGAGATGGATGTTGACATCTGATAGCCAACAGTTCAACAAAATGAAGTCTGGACTGATGCTCATATTCAGCTATTTCTTCAAGTGTTCTTAACTGGTATGAACACCACAGAAGAAGAGACAGACAAGTCCATCATGTTAGATTAAGTTACAGGAACTGGAGTCAGATTTGTTTTGATGACAGGTTGCAAAACTCTGTCCAATGAACAAGCTGCTTGTGAGTCATGTGACTTTTGTTTACAAGCCCTGGTTGGCTTGTAATTGCCAAACCTGAACGAACCAAATACAAAAAAGCAACAAAGTCAACTTTTCCACTTCCACATCCAAACCAAAGAAAACAAACTGTAGGTGTGATCGCACCCTTACTGTGCCTCCTTTCCTTCCCACCTCTCCTCTTCCTCCTCCACCACTCTTCCTCCTCTCATCTCCTCCTCCCTCCCTTCCTATCTCCTTCCTGTCTCCTCACCCCTCATCTCCTCTCCTCCCACTTATTTCCTCTCCTCCGTAATTGAATGAGGACTAAACCGGTGCGCTCTTATCTCATTTTACAGAGTAGCGGGACATTACATAATCGCTATCTACTCCACCGTATCAATCTTTCCTATTTTCCTTATCTTGCCGGTCAATCGCAATTTCACCGTCGATGTTGCTGCTGCCGCATTCGCCTGATGCAATTTAGATTGCTCCCCAGGTGGAGGGATGGCGTCTCATACCGTACTGTACTTGCAATATCGTAGATTTGAATCATGTTTTCCGCTGTCTGCTCGTTTCTCCACACTCTTCCATCTATCTCCTCCTCTTTCCTTTCTTCCTCACTCTTCTCCTCTTCCTTCACCACTCCTCTCCCACTCATGACTTTTGCTCTCTCTCCATCCCATCTTTCCCGTCTCTCCTCAGTCTATACCATCAAATAAAGCGGAAAAGCCTTAAAAAATAACTTCACAGATTCCTCTGTTAGACAAGAGCGAGATTTCTGAATCCTGCTGTAAGGGGGAAAGTTTCTTCTTATCTCTGATCGGCTTGTTTTGTTTTAGTTTGAACTCTTAATGAATAATTCTGTCTTACACTCGCCGCTATCCATCGGACAACATCAGCCACGAACAGCAGAGAAGAAACACCGTCTTAAGTAACTCATATTTATCTCCGTCTGTCGCAGCGGCGAATTCCTCGGCGTAATCGAATGAGAAAATGACGAAGCCGTTTTGGGTTAATTAGGGACTTGACCCCGCGGAGAACGGGCTACCCGGTTTATCTGCCGCTCTTAACAAGCGTGTGGCTAACAGCCGTTTAAAACGCCACTTATTTACATTTAGAGTGAATCTTATGGCCCCGGCAACCCTTGACAGGAACTTTACGACTCACACTTAAAAAGAAACAAATGTGTTTAAGTGCTGGCTTTTTAAAAAGTAATTAACCCATTTGTTCGAATGTCACGGTTCGTATGGGTTTTTTTTTTTTTAAAACTCGGCGAAGGTTTGATTAGACATGGCGTCGGTTTGTTATCCACTTAGGAATATCTGTCCATTTCATCTCTCCGCTGTGTCCAGAGGCAAATTCCCATTTCCGCCGCTAGATTGGTGGGTGTGAAATCAGAAAGTTAACGCCAAATTGCCATGAGAGAGAGAGAGAGAGATGTGTTTAACTCGACCGCACCTATTTAGAAATGAGCTAATTCAGCTTCTGATATCTCTGTTGCGAGATAATAAAATTGTCCCTGCTTGACACTGAATTTTGCCGCCTACACGTGTGGCCTGTCTGTCTTAAGCACATACACACTCATGCTAACACACATGCTCACACATGCGCTAAAATGCATGCTCTCACATGTGCTGTCCCACTCCCACTCTGCTTTTTTCCCTCTATCTCTCCTACAAACACAGTCATGCATGTGTGTGTTTGCTCTCTCTTTCCCACCCATATACACACACACACACACACACACACATACCTACTCCCAACAACCAAACACACACACTACAGATACAGCACACACATATGAACGCATACACTCATGCATGCAAAGTTATGAATGTGCTTGTTCTCTTTTTGTCATGCACATACATGTTGGTACCAACTCTGAACAACTCAACACACACACACACACATACACACACAAACATATATATATATTGTCGTTGTCGGATACAAATTTTGGACAATTTGGGTGATTTTCATGTTTTAACTTACAATAAATTGAAAGACTACTTGGTCTTCTATGGGTTGAGATAATTCTACAGCACTTTCAAAACTCAACTGTAAAAACTTCTTAGTTCCTGAAAAGGTTTTCCCCCCAACAACAGCAATACGTTTCAATTGCTATACTTGTGAGGACCTTCATTGGCTGCATTCACTCCTTAACCCCTGACCCTAACCTCGCCCCTTTTAAAGAAGTGAGGACTGGTAACCTATTCTCACTTTAGGAGAATTTTCCTCATCTTTCTATACTTGTGAGGACATTTCGTCAAGTAGGAACACAAACACACACCGTCCCACAACACACAACAACCCGCCTCCCTTCACTTCTATTACGACACAACCCCGCCGCACAGCTGTGGACCGCTGACGCAACCCGGGGTCTCGGGGCAGGCTTAAGGGTTGCGAGCACGACTCCCCCCACTCCCCTCCCGAGACAAGCGAGCCATTGTTGGGGCGCTGAGTGCCGGCAGCAGCTGGACCACACGGCAGTTATCTTGGACCCCGACCCCGCGGCGATGACAGGATCAGCTTTGGCAAAAAGCCGCCGAATCCACGGTCCGCACATGATAACATGATGGATGAGTGTGTGGACAGGCAGGGAGGCACGCTGGCACAGGGACGCTTTCTATATTGGGCAGCACTTCACCATGGCCTTATTCCAGAGTTTGAATCTGTGTATTGATAATTAATTAACCTACTGACTCTTAATGAGCCCTTTGAAAAGTGTTGAAAGAGCGTCCCATCCCCACTAATAGAGACCCCATAGATTTGCCCTATTTGCCCATAATTAGGTATGGACACTTCTCTGCTCACAGGGTTAGTGAAGTGATGAATGAAATACAAAGAAAAGAAAAGTTAAACTCAAAATAGAGCCGCTTGAAAATGAATAAATAACGGCAGGAGAAGTAATGTAACTTAATATCTTTAGCACTCACATGACACATATGCACACACAGATGTACAAACATGCATTCAATTCAGTTCACTCATCTCTGTAAAATAAACACACGTTGTATTTTATTCCCTTGTTTCCGAGTCAGAATCAGAATCAGCTTTATTGGCCATGTAGCCAATGTACACATACAAGGAATTTGACTCTGGTTTTTCGTTGCTCTCAATGTACTTACACAGAATAAATATACAGCTAAAAACAAGTTTGATGACTAATCAGCGTAGATTTTGCACAGAAAACACCCTCCTCCCACACACACACACACACACACACACACACTGACCCCATGCAGATGCCATGAGTATGGTGAGGCAGCCATCCATCATCGACTGTGTATATTTATGAGAGGATTACGTTTGGACCTCTGCTTCCTGCGACCTTTGACCCGAGGTTATCCCCATCTGTTATTGGCTCATGAGTGATGTTCAGACTCTCCTTTGATATTCCCAGCGCACGTGTGTCACGCTCTGACAGGGAGGCAGGGACGCTCCGGTGTAAACCGTGATGTTCAAGTGAAACGTGTACAAATTTCTTTCATTTTATTTGGTATTTATTGTTAAATATCTGTGAACTCTGGAGAGCGCTTCTTTCTTGAGCACCTTAATTGCCATAAAGCACACAATTTAATTAGGAATTTGTGTGTTTGCAGTCAAATATATATATGTATATATATTTTAAGGGGTCAGAGTGCAGGACCAGCAGCCTTTTTACAGGCAGCCAGTTCAACATTTTTCTGAAGGACACCTTACCAAGAATGGATCTATTGGCTGTTGTATATCATCATTTTCTAAATCATTTTCTACTCGCATAAAAGCATTGTTTTTTGTATATGAAATGAACATTTTAACATTTTAAGGTCTCTGCAGGTTCTGTTTGTGCCTGATTTATGGAATTAAATGCACGACAATGCAAGAGTTTTAGCATAATAAAAGCAAAATAAAGTGCTGATGTCGGTGTTGACTGAATATGTTTAATCCTTCAGACAGAGAAGTATTCACAAAGACAGCAGAGGTTGTCTTCTACTTTTTTCTGTGAATATTAGTGACTCAGGCATGGAATGTATGCTTGGATGTAGCATGTGCACTGTGCATCTACTCTCTCCTTCACACACACACACACACACCACACACACACACACACCACACACACACACACACACACATTTTGCCGTCTCAAACAGAAACATCCTTCCCTCTCTTTCTCCCGTTTTGTAAGTGTGGATGTCACTTCTTCCTCGGAATTAATCTCTTGAATCACCCGTTAGCCTAAATGAAGCAAACATCAGCCCAGAGTCAGGCAGGTAACGCGTTTGTCGAGTTTCCAGACGTTCATCCTTAAGCTACTTACTTACTTAACGTCCCTTTAGTTCTGCCTCGGTTTATGCGGAGTCATTCCTTCGCCGCCCACCGAGAGAATGACCATTTTCTGTGAAATACTTGACAGAAATATCTCAAAACAGACCGAGGAATGCTTCAGACCATCTCAGACGGGTGTTACATTTGACTCAGAAGTCAGTGCTGCAAGCCTTGCGTCATGTTGTGAACTTTATGATTAATACAAGTGGGACAGAAGTAGGACCTTTTCATGTTTTTCCTCTTAGCACATTACTATCTAATGGTGGAACTCTACCTCGGACCTACTGGAAAATTGCAGTTTAAATACCGTCCTGGGGTTGTGTGATGGCTTTAGCAAACCTGTCTGTATCTTTCCCTGTGAGTGTGTGTGTGTGTGAGAGAGAGAGAGAGTGAGAGAGAGAGGGAGGGAGGGAGGGAGAGAGAGAGAGAGGGGGGGAGGGGGAAGAGAGAGAGGGAGAGAGAGAGAGAGAGAGAGTGAGAGAGGGAGAGAGAGAGGGACAGGAAAAGACAAAGCAAGAGAGATTTATTTGAGAGAGAGAGATGTATGTGTATGAGAGAATATGCCTGGGAGTGTGTGTGTATGTGTGTGAGAGAGAGAGAGAGAGTGAGAGAGGGAGGGAGAGAGAGAGAGGGGGGGAGGGGAAGAGAGAAAGAGAGAGAGAGAGAGAGAGAGAGAAAGAGAGAGGGACAGGAAAAGACAAAGCAAGAGAGATTTGTTTGAGAGAGAGAGAGAGATGTATGTGTATGAGAGAATATGCCTGGGAGTGTGTGTGTGTGTGTGTGTGTGTGTGTGTGCACGCGTGTGCATATGGCACATCCATGCATACATTCATGTGTGTGAGCCACCAAAGCGTTGGCCCCGACTCGAACAATTCCCCACACCAGCTGACATTAACATGAGCAGCAAACAAAATTTCTCCCACGTCAGAAAACACACACAGTCCCCCGGTGTGAGAGGGAGCGCATACGGTAACCTGAGGCTCCAGGCAAAAATGAAATAATTTAAAAAACATAAAACGATTCCCATGACCGGAGATGGAGCGCTGGTTTTGACCCCCCCACCTCTGGAATCACGTGTTGCTCTGCTGGCGTTGGATTGAATCCCATCACAGCCGCTTCTCTGTCTAAATACTGCTTTCCCTCTGCCTCAGGGAGGAAAACATGCTAAGTGGAGTGTGCTTCCACCTTTGCCTTTAAGTGGTAATCCATGAGATCTTTGTTTTTTTTTATTTCGTCTCCATCTTTGGTGCTAAGCGCTCATTGCTGTGCTGTTTCTGCGCTGCACTTCCCAGAGATCACCTGTCAATCAAACAGTGTGGGGGCGGAGCTTGGATTTTCTGTTGCTGCAGTTTGAGTTTCTGTAGGTGGCGCTCTCTTCTTCGCTGCTCATGCTAACTACCCAGTTCTTCTTCTGCTTATTCCAAACAAAGTAGCAAACCGTGCATTTTATTTCCATGAAAACGTCACGGATTATTCCTTTAAATAGATCCCATCCATGTTGTGGACATCAGTGTGGTGCGGGGAGATAGTATGCAGTAGGTATGGGTAGATATGCATGAAGTGGAGGTGCGCGGCGCAGCCATGTATAATGAATGAACAGCTGAGCCGGTGGAGGATGAGGCGATGTAGACGGTGGTTTTTTGACATATCACATGCTAGCGTGTCATGCATATTTCATTGGGCATGTCTGGTTGGGCCGCTGCTTGCCTAGGGAGCCAGACAGATGTTGCATGTGCCTCTGCGTGTGTGTATGTGAGAGTGTGTATAGGTGTGTGTGTGTGTGTGTGTGTGTTAGTGGATACAAATAAAGCATCAAAAACGCGTGTGTGTGTGTACCTGACTGTGGAGTGGAGTGGATTCTGTTCAGGATTGATCTAAAATCTGTCTGCAGGGGTGGAAGAGTAGGCTACCAAAAATATCCTGCTCAAGTGGAAGTACTGATACTTCACTGAAATTTTACTTTAGTAGAAGTAAAATTACCAGTCTAAAAACCTAAAAAAAAAGTATCATTTTGACATTTTTATACATGAACTTTACCATGTTCTAAAAATAAGATCATGAAATTCATGTCATTATTTGATCTGTGATAAAAGGGTTAGAAGAATGCTGAAAATGGCCAATCAATAATCACTTCAGCGATGTTTCTTTAGCTAAGAAAACTAGCAAAGCAGGGCTAGCAAACTAAGTAGCAACAACCAGGCTAACACAAATCAATAATACTACCTGAATGGATGGCTTTTTTGGCTAATGTTAACTGAGCTACTATCATTGATACATTTTAGCATTTAATGTTACAGTCATTTAACATTACCTCCATGTGCTTCTGCAGGTGTGATGCAGGTTATGATTGGTGAGTTTCTGATACAATGTAGAGCTGTGATTTAAAATGTAGCGAAGTACCATACCTCTGTGCATAATTAAGTAAAATTGTTGAAAAATTGCTCAGTAAAGTACGAGTGCACGGAAATGCGACTCAATTTCAGTATGAAGAATAATTGTAATTCCTTACTTCCACCCTTTCTTCTGTTATGGAGACAGAATGGGTTCAAACTGGGTTTCAGAGGGAGCTTGTCATGAACCTGCTCGGCTAAACCTGGTTTAAAGAAAGGTTTCTGTGCAATGTTGGTTTCATTTGGCACACAAAGTCACTTTTGCATCAGCTGATTGACGTTTCGGTCTATCAACCTTTCACAGATTTGGATGTTTTTTGTTTCAACCTTCTTGAGAAAGGTTGACAGACTGAAATGTTGACACAATTAAGTGGTGCAGAGGTGACTTTGTGTGTGCGGGACTCTCTTCTTAGTAACTATAACTGATGCCATATCAAATCAGCCTTTGGAGCTGTTGTGAAGTTAGCTATTGGAGCATGTCTTTTGCATTCAGGCAAAAATATGGATGCCAATATTGCTATATTAGCTGCTGCAGTTTAAAGATTGAAGATAAATATTTCCATTTCCATTTTAGGCATTTTGGTGATGCGCTTAGAGTAGAGGAAGTTAAAATTTCTAGATCACCAACATTAGTAAGCAAGTAACAAATAGAAAGGTCAAAGCCACAGCGCCCAGACAACAGAAGTAACAAATATTCCTGTGTCCCAAGAATATTCATTTATAATAAAGACGTACGTGGTAAAGAATTAAAAGCCAGGGAGTATAGGTAGATCTTTTTTTACTGTGTACAATTGAAGTTGGAATTTATATTACATACAGCACAAACCCATGGCTGAATATTGAAACATGTTCTATGATTTATTCATCCAAGTTTCTCAATCAAATTGTTGCATTCCATCCGCTACCACCCTTTTATTTGTTTCTTTGAAATATTTGTTGATTTGTTTCATGCCACACCAAGAACTAAGGGGGCTCTGATTTGGAAAAAAAAAAACATGCTGAAATACTCAAATATAAATAATCCCAAGAGATGATTTATTTTGATGTATGTTCCTGCCTTGTTCTTCAAACACGCTGCCACGGTCTATCCTCTTACTCCTCATGCATCATGCATGGACATTGTTTGATGCCTTTTTCAGTTCATTGAATCCATTTGTTTACCGCTGTTCGTCAAATCTGCATTCCTCCCAAATCTTTATGCATAATCAATACATTGCAACTCCTTCTGAGCCTCTCAAGAAATGCCGGAGTGTTAGAGCCGACGTTTTGTTGTTTTGTTAATCTCATTTCTCTTGTGAAGATATACGTTTCATAAAAAAACAAAGAGTGGCACTTGTGATGTTTAAACCATATCGCATGAAGGCAATAAAACAAGGGTGCGTGAAGTTTTACACCAGCTAAACTGCTGAATTGGGCTATTTGCAGGGTTTTCTGTATCTCCTGTTACCCATCCAGGACCCGTATTGTGTTTCGTGACTGAAACGTATTGTGTATTTTAAACATACATCGCCCACTCCCCCTTGAAAGCCGAGCACATGTCATTGTAAATTGATGGGCCTCTGCCACCTCTCGTATGGTTTTTAACACATTGCTCATTTTAATTGTTAACATTGGAGGCTGGCCAAGGTTTCCTTGTGGCTCTATTGCTTTTGGCTGTTTGCAGGTCTCTGGGAGTTGTTTTTCCAGACTTAGAGAGTTCCCCCTCCCGGAGTCTCAGCCGGGCCGAGAACGGAGCCCTGGGGTACTCCTCGTTCCCTGTGAACACACACAGGCCCCGCCATGACACGCCACAGACACCAGCCACGTACACATGCAGGACTCTGCACACTAACACACCCCCCACACACACATATATACACACATACACACTCTGTTATTACATAGCTGTCACTCACCATAGCACTATTTGTACTTATGTGCACCATCAAATACAAGTCATCATATGAAGTTTATACAAACCCATTAGGACCAACTGGAGTCTGGCACAAAAATGTACAAATATTCAGAAGTCAGTATAATCATTGAGATAATATGTTGGTCTTGAAATTGCCTTCACTAGCAATGAACAATTTGATGTTGAATTTGACGTTTTTATTCTATTTTAGTACAGTGTAGTACTTGGCAACTGAGTGATTCAATTCTGATTTCTCTCATAATAAAATGTCAAACAAAAAATGATATATTTATATATATATCTGTCCTAGTTTTTAGCATAATAGAAGAGGTCTGTTCCAAAGTGTTATACATCCATTATGGAAAAAAACATTACCTGAAGTTTATCATTTGATATCTCTGAAATATAGAGGATCCATGTTATTTTTTCTTAAGATAATTACTTTCCATTTAAAAGTGGTATTTGAATTTTGGACTATCATTTGAGGTACCAGTATCAAAAGTGGGTGCTATGTTTTTCTCCATTAATATAATGTCAGTGTTTTTTTCTTTAGTACCATTCTTCCCCTATCTGCTCCCAGTAAAAGTGAGCTGTCCCGTTGCGGTTCCCCATTGCGGTCCTGACCCCCTGTGTGTGACTGATGTTTTTATTGGTGTCCTACTGACTCTGGAGTGATGCGCCTATTACAGAGGTCACAGAGGTCCATTATGTCGGCCCCCCCACGGCTTGGCAGCCCAGCCTGGGACGCTTTTCCCAAAAGCATCTTGAGACCAAGTCCATTCTTGCTCCGTTTACTTACAATGGAACAAAGATGAACTTAGTCTCCAGGTCCTTTTGGGAAACTTACGCTTGGCTTTCTAAAAAAAAAACTCCGTTCACAAGTAATAAGTCATCTCCACCCGCCACCCCACCTCCCCCTTATCCCCATTCGCTGCAATTTGAATTCGTTCCACCTCATATTCAAACACTCACATGATCCCTTTGCACAAGTTCCAGATTACATGGATGTCAGTGGACGGATCGTACGTCTCCCGTCGTCCCGCCCCGGATCGTCCGAAGGGGAAGTGCTCAATTGCGAGCGGAGAATTGCAGAAATATGTTGCAGTAATTGAGTTAGGCTGCTCAGACAGTAGTGTTGCTGTAAGAGGGGAAGTTAGCGCTTATTATCTTCGCTGGAGAGTTATTTACTGTGTAAGCATTTTTGACATGGTCACAACTCACAGATTAGTTGCAGTCATATCTCAATAATCTGACTTCATCAATATCACACTCAAATTTTCATGAGGGAAACGATGCAAATTTTTTTTTTTTTCCCTGACGGGGGCTGGGGAAAGCCAAACTTGAGAGTGAAGAAGTTATAAGAAACTTGAGAGCAATTACGAAAAGGTTTAGATCAAAACATAAGACACGTCTGGATGATAGCTCACTCTCAGCTAAAGCTCTTTGCCACGGGTCTACTAAATTATTGACACCCTGCATACTTACCATATTTTCACTCTTGCCAAAGATGCCAAAGGATGAGGAAAACATATTCATCTATTCCCCAAGTGCTTCAAAGGATCCAAAGTGTAACCTAGACAAACTGAGCCAAATACAAACACTTGAAAAGAATATGATGATGCGGAAGCCAAATGGTGCCAAGCGGTGTCTGTAGCAGGAGGCGGCGAGGAGAGTTTTGAAGAGCCATGCTGAGTTGTTGGCGGTGATGACATTCAAGCCACGACACAGCTCACCGGGATGCGATTTAGAGCGTGTACTTCCACCTTCCAAATGATGGCACTTCTAAGAGGTGAAAATAGATCCTTCTGCCTTCTCACAGAGTTCATAGGCGCTTTATTTCTGCCACCGAATCATGAAAAAGCTCCGTTTTGCTTATAGAGGTTTATAAAGTCCATTAAGCTCGGTGTTGGCTGGGTAACGCAGCTACCTCAGCTCATTAAAACTAAGCAAGAAAGTAGAATATTGCTGCTATCATGGAAAAATCACATAACTGCAGTTTGGGTGTTTACACTTGAACTTGAAGATTGACATGTTCATTCATGTGTTGAGAGAGTTTCGTGACCCTCTGGCCTTTGCAGTAAGTTATATAATTTTAAATATACATGGGCACCAGTAAGAAAATAAGCATTCCTTTCTTCATTCCAGCAAAGCATGGTTTTTGCACGCATGGTTTTAGTCCAACAACAGCAATACCTACATTTGTTCATTAAAATGGTGTTAGAAAGTATAATGTGAACAGGGACACACTCCGGCCCAGAGTGAGAAGGGAAGAAATTACGTAAACATTTAGAAATCAGTCATGTAGGCCATCTGGGATCAAATCAGTTGTCGCTGCATCCTGTGTGAGACTGTCCTGTCACTGGGAGGTCACAGGTTCAATTCCCATAATTTGCTGTGTCTGTTGTCATGTCTTAAGAGGCCGAATCCCTGTGTGCTCCTGAGCGTGAGACCTGACCCCTCTGGTGAAGCGTACGCATGTATCTGTGCATCTCAGAGGAATACACCAATAAGCAAATTTCCTGATTGCGCTGTGTGTCAAACAGCCACTGACCGACTCTAAAAACCCTCTCTGTTTTTCATCGATTAGACTGCAGCCTGACCTCATC
The DNA here is from genome assembly GCF_048128805.1 of Centroberyx gerrardi. NCBI lineage: Eukaryota > Metazoa > Chordata > Actinopteri > Beryciformes > Berycidae > Centroberyx > Centroberyx gerrardi. The sequence goes on from NC_136009.1 coordinate 26,274,574, forward strand.
CTGGGGGGCTCAGCGAGGAATTCGTCCAAACTTTGAAATGAAAACAAACTGGGCTCCGGCCGTGCACTGTAATGGATCCTTGGGAAAACTTTGGTTTCCATGGCTAACTGGGACACTCAAATTAAACCGCGCTGGAGAAACAATGACAGAAACTGTTGACATAGACCTTAACGTACATAAAACCGCTAGCTGAGCAAATAAATCCTCTTTTTGAGTTTGTGGAACACCAATAAAGAGTGATAGCAATACATGAAAAATGACTTTTGTAGTGATGAACTAGAAAAACTCCAGACCAAAATATAAAGTATACAATACAGTAGAAAATATACAGTATTTAGACCCTACTGTGGTTGTAAGTTACGTCTTGATCAGCCTTGAGGCAAAGTCTCTCTACTTGCACTCAATAATGGATTTATTCCCATTACTCCGCCAATTCTGGGCCCCCTGACAAGATGTGACACTGAGCCTCCCGTCCTGATGCGCCTAATTCAGCAGAGTATCACTTCACTGCTGGTGGGAGGCCTCCCGCTACAGGCTACAAGTGACAAAAGAGTACAAGCTCTGCGGTGCCCCGAAATCTGCTGCACTCCATGTTCTGGCTGTGTCGGCGCTGTCATCTCCTTGTCCTTCCTCTCAGACACCTGCCATTGGCACGGCGGCGTCTGCAGCCAAAACTGCGATGGCGTGATCAAAGGCTGCATCGGTTTCTGCCAGAAACTAGCAAACTAGCGTCAACATTAACCACAACACAAACCGGTGAGGATGAGTTCCCATGAAAAGCAATCAATCCTATTCTAATAGTGGTGGCGCACTTTATCACCAAGGACACAAGCAGGCAGGCAGGAGAGCTGAAATCAGAAGGGAGTAATTGGCATTTTGGGTGAAAATCTGATTTATATATCAAGTAAAAGCTCTTGAGGAGATCTATTCAGTAGTAATCTTTTCATTTGTGTATTTATGTGATGACATTATCATTATCAAAATATGTAAAAGGACAGTTAATCGAAGTTAGGTCCACTTTTTTGTTTTGGCTCTCCTGTAACGTTTGCCAAAATCCTAAGTATGCCACTCTGGCTCCAAGCCCTCAAAATTAACATGTCAGCTCACACTTTTCAGTCTCTTTATAATGTATTGTTGAACTCTGATTTCTTAGTATGTTTCAGAAAAGTCTTGATCTTCCAGAGGATGCTGCCTCTGAATCTAGCCTGGCATCTCGGGAGGTGGCTGACCCAAATGAAGCTAAATTCAAGGGCCAAAGCTGCTGTTAGATTAGAAACCAGATTCTGCATCAAAGAAATCTGCCTTTGGATAGATGAGTCAGATGTTAAAAAAAAAACACAGTTGTTACTGGTCCAAACAGTAGCCAGTGGCAAAATGTAAATCTTAAGAGCGGAGAGAAAACATCTGCAAACTTATATCCATGCAGTTTTCATAGTTATGGGTGGATCTAGAGTGCTGAAGTTTCTCTTTTCTCTTTGTACCTCCAGCACCGGCAGTCTCACAGAATCCACAAGTCATATCCTAAAATGTGAGCGCAGGCTGAAGGACACCATCCTTTACTTAACAATTTATTCATTTGTATGTGTGTGTGTGTGCGCTCCCATTTCTTTGTGTCTCCGAGAAAGAGAAAAGATGTGGAATTCCAAGGAGGAGGAACAGTGGGCTTTCGCTCGTTCCCAGTTTTGTCCTTATTTGCGTTTCAGTGGACAAGTTATGTGAAAGGCCTTTTCTTTCTCCTCCCCAGCACCGCAGCCACCAGTTACAGCAATGCCAGCCCCGGCTTTGTTATTTATCTATTTATTTAGCTGCCGGCGTTAAATGGCTTAGTGACAAATTAGAGTGTAACGATAATGACCGCGATAGTTAACAACGCTCGCTTCTCGTCGAACAGAGGAGGGGAATTTCCAATGGTCCTTTTCTCTCATTCTTATCCTGACGTATTTCACACCATCTCAATGTGAATGACAATTACTGCCCCCCGATGTGAATAGGAGCTCTGAACTTTGTGTTTTTTTTTCTCCTCAGTCTAATGCGGCAAAGGCGAAACAGAGCGCCGGTTGCGGCTAAGGCGGACAATAAGCGGGGGGGGAGGGTTTTTTTTTTTGAGGAGTGGGCCGAAAAAAAAAAAGGGGGTCAAGAATCAAAATGGGAATGACATTTGCCATCGGCGGAGCGCTGCTTCACGCCAGCCATTGATGCTCTCTTTCCCAAAGCGAGCCTGCGAGGAGGGAGATCTGCATTGCAAATGGGCAGCGCACTGGCCCCTTTTTTCACAAGTGGACAGGCGGGCCGGGGCACGGTTCCCACACACACCCCATCCGTCACTCTGCTCTCTCCCCCACCACCCCTCCCCCCTCTAACCCCGGCTTGCCCGAATGGCCTCGATCCTTGCCGCGGTGGAGGCCGCCCAGCGTTCTCCCAGACCGACTCCCCAGAGCAGCGCACACAGCGGGGGCTTTGTTCTGGCAGCAGGGCCTGGGGAGGGTCCGGGTCAGGGGGGGAGGAGACCGACAGCTTTGACAGGCTGTAAGGAAAGGTGTAGCCTGAGCCGCGCAAGTTCCCCCAGTGTTTGTTTGTTTGTTTTCCCTAAGCGTTGCCATCTGAAGCACTTTTGTGCACAGGATCTATACAGAGTTTCCATTCACTGTTGCGTTAAGTTGTATGGATGCGGTTTGTTTAAGCTGTCTGAACTTTGAGGCAGCCGCGGATATGATGCTACACCGGCAGCATCGAGGTAGCGCGGTTAATCCTTGATGATTAAATAAAACAATCTGGATTTGTTGCATCCATGAGATGATTCACACCTACAATCCCAGTGCAGCGGAAGCCATTATAATCCCTCCTCATGCATTTATCCTGCAGCTCTCCTGCATTAAAGCTGCACTAGGCGAGATTTTTATGTAAAAATGCAACCGTCTTATCAGCATAAATCAGAAAGCGGGACTGCGACAGAGAAATGCATCACATCCCCGCTAAATGAGACGCTGTAGATTTGCCTAATTTGCTCAAATGAAATTCTGGTGTCAGTTGGGACACTTCTCCACACACGGGAATTAAGTGACAAATCAAAACTTAGGAGTGAAATCCAAAACTGTCCAGAGAAAGCTGGACTCACCAAAACTAGATCTTTTCCTTTCTCGTCTTTTTTTTCCATTAGTATAAAGCATCACAGACCGGCCGGCTGGTAAACACGAGTGTGCTGTGTGCAGTTTACTGACACCATGCTACATGGCTTATGGGTACTGAAGTCCTTAAATTTCAAACAGTAACATCTTGCTTCCATTTTGGGCCTCCAACAAGTTGCTTAGTGCAGCTGTAAGATAAGATAAGATAAGATAAGATAAGATAAGATAAGATAAGACAAGACAAGATTGCACTTTATTGATCCCCTAGGGGAAATTTGGGTGTCACAGAAACAATTGGCAGAACAATGTCAAGGCAGTACAGGAAAGATAATAAAAATATAAAACTATTAAAAGTGTCTCAAGTGTCTAAAGTGGTGTTGAGCTTTAAGTTCTGTGTAATAAATAAGTTTAATTCTGCAAACACATTTTTTTTAAAAGTTAGACCAAATTTGTGCACAGTAAAGCAAAACTCAAACATCTCTCAACTTAAGCGTCACCAGACCATTCCTTTAATTCCTTGCTGAAAAGAGAGCAAAACTTTAATTTTTGAAACGCTTCCTGTTGGGCATGGAGGAACACTGCAGCACCAGTACAGTAGGCATGTAATAAGAAGTGGGACTTCCACAGTAGCGACATTTGTAATATTTCATTCGATTTTCTCTACTTATGTTTCAGAGTTATGACAGACCAGAATTTCTCTCACATTTCTTCCTCAACGTTAATTCCGGCAGCAGATGTTGAACTTCAGCTGCATGCAGGAGCACAGCCAAAAACAGCAAGTCAGTCCACACTGGAAAAATGTAGTAAAATCGCTGCGTTAAATGTGTTGTGAAGCCGGGAGAGACGGGAGAGGATGCCACACTTCAGAGCTCGTATTTCTGCTTCAGACTTTATTCCTGCAGCCTGTAGGCTTCTGCCCCTCACTGCTCCAAACCAATGACAGCTTACCAAACTGCTGATGTAGGAGTACTGTACATTTGGTAAATGACTTCTGGATCACAACGCTTACTGGCTATGACTGGAGTATCAAGTTTAACATGTATTCTTATGTAGTGATGGAGGAATTTAAGCTTACTCTTACTGTTGGAAAACAGCGCCGGCTAAATGCCTAAAATCCAAATTTATTCATGTTTTTACGTCAAATCTGGTTAGTAATATTTTGTTTTAATCCTGAGTTAAACACTGCAGATATTTCATCAACTGTTTACCAGATGTCTACGTGTTTTTCTCCTTTTACTGCTACTGCGTTCGCATTGCAACGACATAAACATGTAACTTGTCAGGAGTGCAAGTTATATTTTTTTCCTCTGCGGGGGATAAAAGCGTCGCCCTTTGCAAAACGACAACAATGTCTGAGAACCCACTTTAAAAGACGACCGTAAATTTTAACCCTCTAAAGTCTCCCTTTGTCCCAGCTTTTAATATCAAGGGTTTTATTACCGGCCTTGACATTGTGAGCAGGGTTTGTCGAGTGTTATTGACGGTGAATGGGTGCCGGGTGTTGTGGTAGTCGAGTTCTCAGGGTGGTGCCCCCCCCCCCCCCCGCCCTGCTCCACCCTCTCCCCTCCCCCCCCCCCCTAACACTTTTTAGATTACTCCACCCTTCAGGCATTTAGCCGACGCTTTCATCCACAGCAGCTTACAATGAGTTTAATAAGCGTAAATTCCTAGATCACCGATATTACAAGCGGTGATGCAGACGTTGTTGCTGATGCTTCCATCCCCCGCCGGGAAACAGACGACTTGCACTCCTGACAAGTTATGTGTTTATGTTGTTACACTGAAAACCTATAGCACTGGTTGTCTGCTAGTAAAATGAGAAAAACAAATTGACATCTGGGAAACAGCTGATGAAAACTTTGCAGTGTCTAACTCAGGATTAAAAAAAATTAATAACCTGAATGAATACGTGAAAAAATGTAGATTTAGATTAGTTTAGTTGAGCAGCTTTCAACGAGTTTAATAGTAGAATAAGCATAAATTCCTAATTCACTCCTATTACAACCAGTGATGTAGTGGTAAATGAAAAGGAAAGTAAACTATGACCTCCAGTTTGGGACCATCATAAGGCAAACAATCACCAATATGAACAAAAATCATTTATATCAATTATACGTTCATTAGGGATGCTCTTCTCCCTTTAAAAGAAATTAACCCAACTTTTTAGGCTAGCTTGATATACTCAGATCCAGAGTTAGAAATCGGGGGAAATTGCTTTAAAAGTTCATAAAATGCCCAGGAAAAAAATTGGGGCCAAAAAAAATGCCTGCTAATTAGGAGTACCCTTTTTGCATTTCACCCTGTTGCTCTATGGGCTCTGAGGCAGCCATCTTGGATGCTATTGAACATATTTATTGTTGACTATGCATGTAATCCTGTAACCCTGACGAAAGCTAATGCAGCATCTGTTTTGTCAAATTGTTTCCCAAGAGTAGCTTCCCTTCATTCTTTTGCATTTCACCCTGTTCATATTTTATTTGTCGAGTTGTCAAATATTCACGTGTGAATGCGACTACTGTCCCCCGTGGGCCACCATAGATAATTCTTTCCAGTGCATTCTGGGTGAGAAACATGGAGAGCGTGTTTGAGCGTTTTGATCAGAAAGCAAGCGAGTACGCAGCCTGAAGCAGCAGAAAATGTGTCGCCACGCAGCCGGCGGGACGAGAAAGTGCCGACCAACACAAACCAAAGTACCAACAAAAACTAAAACAACAAATATGGCAAGAAACTCAACTGTTGAGAGGTGGAGGAGGATGGACTGGTTTGGGGACAGAGAGAGGAAAACGGCACCATCCTCTCCTGTAAGACCTGCTGCCAGTTTCCAGCTGTGGTCAAGAAGTGAAAACTTGGTATGAAGTGAGTGTTTATTTGCCACTATCCAATGCAAATGTATTGTTTCATAATTCAATGGACAAAGGACTAAAATGCCCCTAAAAATCATATGAAGACGAATTTAATTTCTCACCCTGCTCTGTTATGAGAATAAAAGAGTTGACTGACTACAAGGAAGTAACAAAATATTCCTGTGACCCCAGAATGATCATGTATGATAGAGAAGTGCTGGGGAGGGAAATAAGAGCCGGGGAGAAAAGGTAGAAAGGGCGGTGTGGGGGGGGGGTTTATTTATTTTTTCTCCTCAGACTGGGAACCTGGTGGTTTTATAGAGGCCTGTGTGAATGGAGGGGCTGCTCGGGCTCTGGGGCCCTTTGTGAGCGCTCTGCCCCGTCTCTCTGTCTCCGCCTTTATGTTTGGATGCCTTTGAGACGGGACGTGAAGGTATGCAGCGGGCTGGGAGAGGGCGCGCTCGGGGATGAATGGGTTCACGTTTTGAGTCGAGTCTGTTTTAAAAGTACAAGGTTGTTTTCGCCCCCGGTGTGTCCCCCCCCACCCCCACCCCCCCATCCGGGACGCTGTGGCCGCGTGGCTGACTGCGTACGCATTCATTATCAGGGAGTCATGTCGCTCTGTTTATTGGGAACTGGGAATGATAGATAGATAGATAGATAGATAGATAGATAGATAGATAGATAGATAGATAGATAGATAGATAGTTAATGTACATCCCAGGGAATGATGCATCAAAGCGATACCACTTGTTTCCTTATGTATTTCCTACAACAAATAGGCATAACAGTAAGCAAAAGCACAAAAAATTGGGAAATCCTATATCAGTCCAAAAGAAATATATAATACACAGATAGTATCAAACGACCTACAGTATCTTACAATTCAATTTTCAATGTCCAAGTCGAATTTAAGACAATAACAAAACAGCACACATCAAAATACTTACTTGTAACACAAAGATAATAAACCCGTGTGCTCTGTTTTTACGTCGGACGCCATAATTCATACGTGGAACATTTAATTTCCGGTGCGACAGACTGTGTTCCTCATCAACAGCTGAAGATACGCTCAGTAACTCGTTCATGACTTGACTTGCATTTGCAACAAAAAAACATTTCCAGGGAATTGCACCAGGAAACAGGAACAGTTTTTTTTGTTTTTTTTTACACTAAGTAGGTGAAAATGAGAATTTCAATACTTGACAAAACGGAGCTTTGGTGTCTCCATTCAGGCTCCGTCAAGCGTTTCTCTCTCCCAGCCTCCATGAGACAACTATTAACGAGCGAGCTGATTTCAAAGGCCCTCTGGGTTGGAGAGACTGCATGTCCGGGCATCTGAGAAAAAAAAAAAAAAGTCCCACATTGCTCTCTCTCTCTCTCTCCCTCCCTCTCTCTCTCTCTCTCTTCCTTTGAGCGCTGACAGAAGTTTTGACAGTGGCAGTAAATTCACTTCGCAGACCTGCTGGGAGGCAGGGGAGCGCAGCGATGGGAAGGCCTTTTCCGCACTTCAAGGACCCCGAGCGTCTGCTGGATAGCCTGTCAGAAATACTAAGGCTGATAATAAATTCGTTTTTTGCACAGCTGTGGCTGTGAAATGAGCGCAGAGGCACCGGGGCGGAGGCGGGGCGCTGGTGGAGACAAATGTATTTGTGTGGATCGGTTGGCCTGTAACTTTTTTTCGGGGGGGGGGCCTGAAAGAGTGAAGTTTTCCACTATTGTATACTTCTTAACACAAATAAAGTGGCTTTTGAGTTTCATATGAGTTTCATTCATATATGTATCCATTTGGGAAACATTTTACACTGGAAATCCATCAATATTTCACAAACACAAATGATTCTATTCTATTCTGCAGCAAAACGAAAAAAGTAAGATGACTCACTTTAAAGCTGCACTGCAAGAGTTTATGTAAAAATACACTCGTCTTATCAGCTGCAACAGAGAAGAGCGTCTCATCCTCACTAATTTAGACACTGTAGATTCGCCCCGATTTGCCAAATTAAATTCTGATGTCAGTATGGACACTGGCGGGAAATCTTTGCTCTCCACCGGAAGAGATCAAATCAAAACCTAAAGAGTGAAATCCTAAACTGTCTCCTAAACGGCAGCGAGTCCAGAGAAAGCTGGACACACCAACGTTAGATCTTTTCCTTCTCTCATCTCTCTGGTTTCCTTTGGCATAAAGCATCACAGACGGCCGGTTGGTAAACAGTTGAGTTGAATCGAGAAGATTGTTCCTGCGTGTGAGGTGATTATAATACTTTTAAGGCATTTGGCAGTTAGGCTTTTAGTGTCTGGTCCATTAACTTAATGCTAAAGTTAATGGACCAGACACTAAAAGCCCATTAACTTTAGCAAGTTAATGGACACGCATTGACTTGCAGGGATCAAACCTGTGGGCTTTCAGTTGCAGGACAGTATTCCTTCCCACCGCCCCAGGTCCTGTTTACTCTGCAGCATGTGTGTCGGTTTGTACTTTTTAAACCCTGTAAACTGTCAGTTTGTCTCTGCATCAGTGTCACCGAGACAAATTCCTGCACATTTATTGCACTCGGTGATAAAATTGATTCTGAATGTAGAAACGAGTGTTGATTTGAACTATTTTTTTTTTCTCCCCTCCCCTAAAAGTATGAAAGCGTTAATGTTCAATAGGATTTTATACAAATACACTTCAGAGACAGGTTATCCCAAGTACATTTCAAGACGTCTCCTCACATCCTTGCGAGAGCTGCCTTTCATTCCTCTTCCTCTGCACCTCCTGTGATCCGCCTCTCACAATGTAAAGGTGATATGTGTCCCCCTGCAATTTCCCTCATCTGAAGCTGTTATTTTTCTTTCTTATCGCACAAATGCAATGAGATCTGTGAAAATGTGCTCTCTCGGTATCTGCCCCTCTCCTTTTCCCTCTCTCTTTCGCCCACTCTCTCTCCCTCGCTCCCCCAACACTCCCCTCACTCACCCCCCTCCCTCTCTCTCTCTCCTTCCCATTTACTTTGAGTGCAGAGCGACTCTATGCATTAAGCTGGAATCTGAGTAATGTATGTATCTACCGGTCCATTCTTTCCACCCACCCCACCCTGCACATCCTGCAAGCCTGGAGTATCCAGGACCTCCTCTTGGGGCTCCCATGGGGGATACCTGGTCTTTGAAGCCATCTGCCGGGGTATGAAAAACCCCCGGCCTGACCAGAGAGAGAGAGAGAGGGAGAGAGAGAGAGAGGAGAAGCATATCTTTATACTCACATTATATTTGTCTCTGTGGATACACTGAGATTTAAAGCCGCACTATAGGCAAGATTTTCACGTAAATAAACACCTGTCCTATCAGTCTAAATCACAAAGTGGGGCTGCAGCAGAGAGGAGCGTCCCATCCCCACTAATTGAAATGCTGATGCAGATTTGCCCTATTTTGCCCAAAATTCCTCTGTGTTCGGTACAGACACTGGCAGGAAATCTTCCCAGTGCACAGTTAGTGACAAATCTTAACTTAAGAGCGAAAAACAAAACTGTCTCCAAAACAGCAACGATGGTTGAACTGTTGCCATAAGAGAAATTTATGCTGTGTTACATTTAAACTTGGAAGTCAAAAATTCCCAGCTGGTAGCTTAGAAACACCTGTGGAGAAACAGATTCTTTGCACAATGTAAAATCCTGTTTCCCCGTGCAACAGCTACCGTTATTTCAATGATATTCAGCAATGTTAGCTAGCTAGTTGGTATGGAACGTTAGCAACTGTAAGTGCAACTTTACATTTCAAATTTACCTGTTGAGCCACACAGGTGTTTTGATAGATTTAAGGAAAATCAAACTGATGTCACATTACATGATTTCTGGGTAATGAAGTCCTTCATCCATTATCTCTAGCTTCCGTTTGGAGCCACTAAAGTTGCCTAGTGTGGCTTTAAATGAAGAGTTTTATTCCAAAATATATCTACCATTTCAGAAAACCTACTCCGAGAAAATGATTTCTAACATTTATGGCCAACTTGTTTTTTGAAAAACAGAAACAAGTCTTTATTTTAAGACTTTAGCCTACCAAATGCTGACAGTAACAAGGATGGTATCACTGATACATTTACTACAAAATACTACAAATTACTACAAAATACATTTCACTGAGGTGTAACAACAAATTTTGTCTTCCACTCTGGACCAGTTCCAGATTTTACATTTCATAAGTTCGAGTTCTAGTATTCTGATTTCTGGCTTTGGAAGAGTTTCTCCTTTTCAACAATATGATGAGATTATCCTAAACTTGCAGAAATTGTAAAGCCATTGTAAAAGTCCCCCATTTTTACTGCATCCTTGCTAAACTACTGCTGCACCTTTGCTCCATCGCCAAGAGGAGGTGTTTGGAAAATCAGGTTTTGCTCTATTTTCAAATGTTAGAAGTTGCAAAGAATCGTGTGGTCAAAATATGGTTAAAATATACAAAATTGTGTTTATTGTCATATCGAGTAGTATTCCCTTTTAATGACCAAATATGTGCTTGATGTTCCACACACCTGCTAATACATATAAAACAAAAAATAATACCTATTTCGGTTTTCACGCTACAGTAACTCAAAATAGCTGATTGACTTCTGTGAAGGTTTCCCTCGATGAAAAATTAAAACAGCTAAAATCCTCTGCATATGTCTGGCATGGATTAGATATCACAGTCTCTCTCGGAAACATCAATACAGTGATTTCCATGCGGAATGGGGATGTGGTCTAACATCTCTTTAATGTAATCTGAAACTTCTTTACTTGAACTCCTTTGATAGCTTTGAGGTGAGATCAAATAGCTTCCCACATCGTGATAAGAAACCACCTATCCCTGTTCAGCCACGAGCCTCTCGCTGTAGTGCCGGCATGTCTTGTTAGTTCTGTGGTCTTAATATCTGTGTACAAACATTACCGGCTGGTGTAATACACTGCTTTTCAACTCTTTGCTTATCTTCAAATGAATGTCAATGTAGAAGTCAAAGAAAAAAAAACATGTAGGCTTGGAGTTGTTCCAACATAGACTGTGAGCCTAGTTTGGCAAAACACACACACACACACACACACACATACACACGTGTTCTTTTTCAACACATCATTGCAAGAAAAACAGCCTTGTTTTTATTTTCACCACCACCGTTTTTTTTTTAGTTTATCCAATGGGGTTTTAGAAGGGTTTTATAAGCTCAAGGATGGTAGAATTTTCTCAACCCATAGAGAACCATGTAATCCTCCTTTAATTGAAATGAAAACATGAAAATCACCAAATTTGGAGTTAAGAGGTAACAGCGATATGTTAATAACGGCATAGTTGTGTTAATATGTGTTGGTATTACATATGTGGTGTTGAAAAGCAACACAAATACAGTGTGTGCTGCCCCAAACGAGACACACAGATGTGTTAAAATGTCTTTTTTAAGAGTGTGGATTGGATTGGATTTATTCTGTTGTATTGAATACGAAGGTTTGGGCAAAGAGGGAATGATTTTTTTGAGTCATTTCATACTTAAACTCACCCATATGCTGCGCCATCTGTGCTCCACATAGCTGTTCTGTTTTCTATTGGACCAGCGCACAACCTGGCAACCTTACAGCTTGAAACCCAAATAATGGACTGTGTGTTTGCACAGGAAATCAACCCATTTCAAGTTCACATATGTCTTTTTCCACGCCACCCTGAGACCTAAATGGCGACAGTTTCTTTTGGCTGCACGTGCTAAAGCTAACCATGCTAGCAGGAGGGCAGCACGCAGCCAGAGCTTAACCGCCTTCTACTGAGGGCCAATTTGCTGGGAGGCTCTTGGAGGAAAGCGTCTGTGCTTACACTGGCTCAGACCGCCGCTCCAGTTCAACAGACTTGACCTTTTCCAGACCGGTCGACCAACAAACTCACTGGACACCCAGGGAGACGGCAAATGAAGGGGAAAAAATTATTAGAAAGGAACGAGTGATATTCTGTCTGCTATTTCGAAGGAGGTATGAATGAGTCACAGCTCTGCACTTCTTTTCTTTTTTCTTTTACCAAAGAACATAGAAAGCAAATGTGAGAAAGTGAAGCTGCTACAGTAGAAGGCTGTGTGTTGCCGACCAGCAAAGCCTCAATCTTCTAGTGCCTTGCTCAAGGGCAACTCCACAGGGCAGTTGCTGACGAAGGGCAGAGAATGTCTCCTTGAAGCCAGCTGCTTTCTTTCCCTTGAGTCACAGCATAATTAGTCTGATACTAATTAATCTGTAAAATTGATAGCTTTTTGAATGTGCGTCTAGTATCGATAAGTTCTTCGATGTTGTTGCAATTCCTGCTGGTTGCCAATAAAGGTGATAGATTACTTAATGCCCCTTTAACCTTTATTCAGCCAGGGAAGGTTTGCTGAGCAGGCGTTCTGTTCTCCTCTGCTCTCTGGCTGCTGGCAGGCTGTTTGCGTTCAGCATTTGCGATTTGGCTTTTTGATTGTGTGACCAGTAGCTCTGCGTCAGATCCATGGAGATCTACACAAGCTATGGCTCACAGTTAGTCTCCTCCTGAGTCTAATCTTCAGGCTACGCCATTTTGTTGAAGTGATATGTTGGCCCCACTTCTGACTTGGGAAACTAACTCTATAATCTAATAAACAAATCCTACAAACCATACATTTTAGTTTTGCGAATGTTTTACATCGCTAAAAAGTACAAATCTCTACTGTCTTTAACTAGGAGTGTATACAACACTCAAACTCATAGTCTTGATTGATAATCAGATTTGAAAACAGTACTAATCTGGAAATTTTCCATCTGAAGGCCTCAATCCCAAACAACATTATAATTATTTTGTATTTTGTATTATTTTGCCTTTTGTATTACCTCCAGTTTTTTCCCATATGGAAACATAGTATATCCACATATACTACATTATGAATAGTAAATATATTCTTTAATATATCAATTCAATATATTGTTAATATGTATACATATGCCAAAAATATGTACAAAAAATATATTTCAAGATTCAAGATTCAAGAAAACTTTATTGTCCATTAGTGCAGGCAATAATGGAAATTTGTCTTTCGCTGGTGCATAGCTCACTTAGAGATACAATACAATACATATAAGAACATAAGTGCACATAAAAAGACAACACAGTACCGGTAGTAAAAAATTTTGGCGTATATTTGGACATACAGCATATTTAGCCACTGTAGAAGTCCCACGTTTTACCTGTTGCACTAAAAAAGTGCTTGAAAACTCAAACATTGTTGTCTTTCCAGCCATTACAAGTCTGGAAAAGGCAAAACGTAGCTTCATCCACGGTGGTCCGAGCCTGTGAAACCTCCAGCTGACGATGTCTTAACGGTACAATCAAAACATCCTGCGTTTACCTGCAGAGCATTCACACACAAACGAAGGTCTGACCCGGCGAGTTCAGCCTCTGCCTGACAGTGACTAATGCTCCTGTTATAGAAACCGAGCTTCTTTGTGATTTTACAAACTGCCGTTGCACCCTGCGGAGCCGAGGCGACGCTCGACTGAACGGTAGCTGTCACGGTTCAGGTGTCTGTCAAAGTCGTTCAGGTGTCTGTCAAAATCGTTGATTATTCTTTAATCTTTGTTTACTTTCTTCACTGACTCAGGATTCAGGTTCAAGATTGAATAGTTTATTGCCATATCAGCCAAGGTTGCAAGGGAATTTGTCTGTGTGCTCAAAATAGAAATAAGACGTCAGATACACACACACACACATGAAATACAATATCCATTTCCAATGACAGCAGTCAGACAAGGTCAGTTAACAGACCTCTAGAAGTGCAAAAAGTGCCAAAATTCAAAGTAAAAACATTTAAATAAAGAAAAAAGATTTTTTTGCACACCTAAAAGTCAGAGTGAGAGTGACAGGTGCGTAGGACAGAAAAGGTCGAGACTGAGAAAGAGATATAATACCGCACACTGTCTATGCTTTCATAATATGTTATTGCAACGTTTCGGTCATAGGACCTTCATCACGCAAACAACATGTTTACCAGTGTGTGGGATTATATCTCTTTCAAGGTAAAAACATTTGAAAAAATAACTACAATGTATAAAATAAAATAAAGAGCCCAGATAAACCAAGTTCAAGACTTAGGCAGACTGAAGCCCAGTGAAAAAGGCATGAAGAGAGGAGGAAGCTAATATTATGAAGCCTAGCACACTGCTACTAACTGAAAAAATACAATCTATCCATACTAAGTGATCTAGGTTAGCTAGTTAGCTAGCTGCTGACCTTCCAATATCATGAATGCTATGGTCATGAAGAAATGAAAATCAAATGCCAAAGTCAATGCTATTAACATTTTTTACTTATATTTTGACCAGAATTCCTTCTTTGCTATTCAACTGCTAATTCATTAAAGTTAGCTAACTTGCGCTTTCGAGGAACTGTGGCTCTTTGGCTCCGCCCACTGAGGTTTAACTCAACCAATGAGATTATTTCTGCCTCCACAGCAGCTCTGCCTCTGATAAATGTTTGTACAGGCCTAAATAAAAATCAAATTTGCATTATGTAGCATAGTCTTGTGACCCTGCATGGTAAGCAGCAGCAGTCAAATGTGTCAATGAAACAGAGCGTATATTCTACTCTAAATATAGATAAATGAAGTGTGTGATGCTGTAGTGTAATGTGTATATCTGTGTGTGTATATCCACTGATATCAGTCCTGAATAGGCTTCATTCATCATCCCCGGAACGAGCGGCTCTTCCAGAAATATTTACAGCGCCTGTCTGATGACATCTTTATGTAGTGCAGCGAATCTGCTGGGAGGCACAGCCGTGTTCACTTCCCTTATGGAGATGTCACACTCACACACACACACACACACACACACACACACACACACATGCAGGGACGCTTGTAAATGCAAGAACATACAACATGCACACATACACCCATGCTTACACAAACACATACTTAACAAACACACAGAGGTTTGAGTGTGCTGTGGACAGCTGCTGCATGTGTGTGTGTGTGTGTGTGTGTGTGTGTGTGTTTGTAAACCACCCTTGTTTTGTCCATAATCGCTGTCATACATACAGTAATTGTGATGCTGTGTGCGTTCATTCATTCAGGCGTATTTATTTTTGACAACAAATTGTGTGTGTGTGTTGGCCGGCATCATACTGTAAGTGTGTTAGTGTGTATAACTGTGTCTTTCAGTGTGTGTTACAGTGTATGTGTGTGTTAACACTAGAAAGGCCAAGCTGTGGTCACATGACAGCTGTTTTTAATTTTAGAATTGAAATATCTCAGCTTTCAAAATGTCTCTCCGTTACTTTTCTTGCACTCACTTTCTGTAAAATCCAGTGCTGTAATATTTTCCTAAATCACGCAAGGAAATAATAATTACCGTTAGTGGTGTATTCAGGGTGGGGTTGTAGAATTTTCTCATCCTATAGAGGAGCATGTAATCTTTCAATTTAAGTTAAAACATGAAAATCACCAAAATTGGAGTTGCAAGGTTTTCATCTGACAATATTTAAACTCTTCAACTGACTGCTGCTCTCTAAGACCCCAAAATCCATAGACCTTCCCAGTGTTAAAGCATGTATGCATGTGTGTGTGTGTGTGTGAGTGTGTGTGTGTGTGTATGCATGCATGTGTTCAATCATAAAAGTGGGACAAAAGAGAGCAGTTGGCATCCATTCCTGTGTGTGTGTGTGTGTGTGTGTGTGCATGTTTGGTGGTATGTTTGTATATATGAAGTGTGTGTGTTCATGAGAGAGAGTTCAGCCTTATCTGCCCAGCCAGTGTGAGAGCAGCATGACCTTTAGGGTTTCCTGAGTGTTTTCCAGTGGTGGTGATAGAGGGGGGGGAGGTGGGGGGGAGGGGGGAGGGGGGGGCAGGGGGGGGGGCAGGATGTCAGGGAGGTCCACTTGGCCATGAAATTAAAAAGCAAATGCAACGCGATACAAGGAAAATAAACAGAGAGTAGGGCCTCCCCGGTTGGGTTTAAACAGCCGGGGTGATTATTGAATTGTGTTGATTGTTTCCTGGCTCTCCGTCTTAAAACAGAAGACTACCAGACAGCTCAGCTGCTCAGGCTGCGAGGCAGCCGGACCATCAGAGACCGCTCTGGTTCCAACATGAAATATCTGTCATTTGAAGACAGCGACACATAAGCCTGCAAAATGACACACGGCACAGAATGTAGAACAAAAAGATTATGGTGCTTTTTAAAGGATAGTACGTAATATAAGTCCTTAATATAAGTTAAAATGATAACACTCTTACAGACTGGATCCACCGTATTTTAGAGATACTGAATGATGAACTTATGGTAATGAGTTTGTTTTTTTTTGTTTTTTTAAATGTGTGTACATATAGAAATTTCAAGTAGAATCCTTCACATTCACCTTTAAACAGACTTTTTGAGGAAAAAAAAGGAGTTAATATGAGAAAGACAAGAGAGGCATTGATGGAGAAGATACTATGTGGTTTTATAAACACTTTAACAAAATACCAGTAAGTCATAGTAGTAGTAGTAGTAGTACTAGAAGATGTTGAATTATGAACTTAAGGAATTTTATATGTATATATGTATATTTCCAGGATGGATATAAAGTGTTTTGATTCCATTCAATCTTCATCTTCAAGAGCGAAACCAACGATGACATGCTAGCGTATTTAAAAAAAAAAATTAACAATATTCACTCTTTTGCTCCTGAATCATACGATGACAGCTTTGTCTCATCAGTCAAGTCCAAGGAAACATGGTTGATATTGTAAGTAGCTATGATAAACAATTTTGTAATTGAGCAGAACAGGGTAATGACGCTCACCGTATTGGGTATTTCCTGTTCGGCTCACTCGCTGACCTCTGACCCCCAGCAGCCATTCCCAGGCTCCCTGTGTGGCGCTCAACACCCGCTGCTCCAATCTGCCCTCAAATTGTTATTTGTAGAGTTTTATTCACAAATGCTCCAAGTCCACCACAAAAATTGAAAAAATACAAATGTTTGCATCTGTTTTTTTTCTACAGAATTATGTCAGCAAAGCCATAAAAATCTACTAATGCAGTAATATTGTCTAACAAGGTTGATCATAATTCCAATAATCTTTAGAAATAGATAATTTCCAAATGAAATTATTTATTACAACTTTTTATTGAACTATTGAACTACATCAGGCTGTGTGTCCCCAATGCTTTTAATGCTAAGGCTGTGGATCTTAGTTCCACCGTAGGTCAACAGGCTAAGATGATTACTTTATAACTTATACCTTATTGGGTATAACAAGGCACTGCCACTGTCAAGCTTCAGGGATCTCATATCAAAGTCATAGTTGTGAGAAGTTAACGCACCCTGATGCTCTACGAATCGAGTGAAACTGGAGGCGGAGCTGTGGGACACTGAAAAAAGGTTGTGGAGGTTGGCGGGGGGTTCGATACGTTTACCTTCAACGCCGACGGTCCGGATTGAATTCCTGACTCATGACATTTTCTACTGTGAGTGAAGTTTTAATTTTAAACAAAAGTTTTTCCAATTGTTTTAGCTGCCTTACCTGATAGGTAATGTGACTGGTCATGTGTAGTTATAGTACAAATCAAAGGTGCATAACTTTTTCGTAAGACAGCAGCATACAAGTCACCCATACACATCAGGCCATCAGTAGAAACATCCTGTAGTAGCGCTGTCCCACCTATTACTGCAACAGTATTAATACTACAGCCAGAAATAACTGTAGCACCACTAGTGTGCTATTGTACCAACTTCAGACAATAGCATGGTGATGTAATTGCTAAAGGTGTGGACACTGAGAACTGAGTCATTTAGCTGATGTTCTTATCCAGAAGGACCTGATTGAAACAGTAGAACAAACTTTAATTCCTTGATTGCAATCATTTAAATCAACCCACAGTAAGGAGTAAGGAACCCACTTTTCTCAGAAATACGCTCAAACATAACGAGAAGTCACATAAGCACATGGCCTGTTGGCATCATATCTGAACAGGATATTCTCCACCATACACAGCCAAACCAAACCGGACCAACTCCTGTGTTACGACTCCTCCCTGATGGTAAAACTGTATTTACTCAGTATTTATCGTGTTACATTACATCCCGTATCCAGCTATAAGAACACCACCTAAAGAACAGGTGGTTGTAGTTAAATTACAGCTATTCGTAATGATTTGACAGGCATTTCCAATATTTCAGTAACGGGTGGCCTAAAGTTTAGAGGAGAGAGCTTGTTACCAAAACGTCGCCGATTCAAATCCATGGAGCACTAGGGGAAAATCTGGCGGGGAAAATAAAGGTGTAAAAATCTCCTCTCCTTCCAAAACTAAGGCTGTGGTTGTGTTTGGCATCTCCCAAGTGGGAATCTGTGTAACTGTATGAGTCTGAAACAAAGTGGTGCTGAATGCAATGCAAATAAAAATGTATTTGGAGCTGGCACATATGGAGCAGTTCAGTTCTGCAGGATTAAAATCCCAATAAACTCCCCACCCTCTACATGCTCTTATGGCTCTACTGTGTATGACCAGCTTGTCTGCAAATCTCTCTTTTTTTTTTGACATTTCCGGCTCTCATGGGGTGTAACTTATGCGCTGACCTCCATATATGCCTCTGCAAAGCATCCTGGGAGTCGGAGTTTTGGTTTTACTGAGTGAGTGATGTCACAGTCGCAACCGCAGACCAGCAGCCAGCGAATGGATGAATCCAAGTCTGAATACCTGAGTCAGGTGTAACTAATTGATGTTTCTTTCATCCCTCAGTCCCACAACTACAGGCAAGTTACAGTTAGAAACCTATAATTCTGCATATCAAGACACTTTTCTTTGCTGTTCCCGTAGTTTCTTAAGAAACCGGTACAAACCTTTTTTAATTTAAGGCATCATCAGTTCACTGCACTCACTACTGGAATAATTTACCTTCTCATTTACGATCTATTACCTCCTTTGGTTTGCTTTACTTTCACATCTGAAAATTACTTGCTCTTGCTTTTTGTATATTTTTGAATACCAGCCTGTCTTTCTGTTCTTTTTTTTATTGTTTATGCTTCTCTTATGTTCACTTTTTTGGATGATGAACCACCTGAACTGTTGACTGCACATTGATCTGCAGCTCTTGTCTGTTGTAGGACCCCCTCGAAAATGAGATGTGATCTCAAGGGGCCTACAGTATTCTACTAAAAACATTTCAGTATACATCTGGATGATTTCATTTAAAGTCACAGTGAAATGGCATTTTGAGAGCAACTTGGTTCTGTAATTTGACGTATTTCCTGTTGAAGCAGGTTGTTGGAGCGGGATGTAACCCAGGGAGGGATCATTCAAAAGTGCCTGATGGTATAAACCAATGGGATAGCAGTATCCGTTAGGGAGAGAAAGGCAGTTTTATGTGATAGGAGAGGCGGAGGGGGGATTGCTCTGTATTATTAGTTGGATTTTTTTGTATGCCTACCGGTATACCATGAAGTAACCACTAAAGATACTGTGCACGTCATAGAAATACCAGAATTTTTTTTTTTTTTGTAAGATTTTTGGCATGTATTGTAAAATAGTTTTATATAAGGACATGGAAAATTAGCTAACAAGGTGAAAAACTCTTTTCATTTCATTGTGACTTTAAGTCGAACGTCAGTGACTTTGACTCAATTGCACAGTAAAGCACACATAAAATCTGATGCGTATGCTTAAATTGTCTTTACCATTGCATGTTTATTAAAACTTACATTATGCATGTTTTTTTTCCTCTGGCATGAAACTATTCTGACACCTCAGTAGTCAGTCACACTGTTGTAATGTAAATGTAGTTAAAGTAACACTAATGTGTGTTACAAACTAGACACAGATGTGATGAAAATGACTCATCCTTTTAAAGAGCGTATGAATTACTGTATTGTTGTGTGTATTTTACATGTATTACAGTGTTATAATATGTATTACAGTATTGTTTAGTTGCATTTGGAGCACAGCTACAGATACAGCTGCTCAGATACAGATACATTTAACACACATATGAGAATGAATGGATAAGAAAGCGGTGTTGTAGTTCTCTGTAGTTCTTGTTCTTGGTCTTAAATGTTTGTATAGGTAAAACTCCAATCTGCAAGTAGGCAGACAGACAGAAAGAAAGACTATATAACTGCACCCAATGTGTTTCCATCTGTTGTAGGCCTATGTGTGTGTGTGTGTGTTTGTGCCTGTGTGCAGCCATGTGTTCACACATGTGCGCGGCCCCACTGGGTTTTCTCTGCAGACTCTTTACTGTAAGGCGGTGTACAGTCCGGCGCTGATGGCTGGCATATGTGGCCAGAGTTCCCCGCTTGCACCATGACACAAGAATTCACACTCCGCTTCCACCGAGCCTCGCCATCGACAGCTGCGCTTTTAACAAGAGCTCCGAGATTCAATTACTGGTCCCGTTTTTACTCCGAAAACCTCATCAGCTGAGCCGCACAGGAAATTGCCTCTCGCAGTGTAAAGGTGGTAACTGGATTGCTGGACTCCGAGGGAAAACGTGCACACGGCGTTCCTGCGCGCATTTGATTACGCTGTGAATTGTTGGCAGATTGCATAATGGCAAGTTGGAAGCGTATTCGAGCTCCGCTGGGTACGGGTTCTGCAGAAAAGATAGAGTGTGTGTGTTTTAGATACAGTTTTTCGTCAGGCAGTGAGGGAAGGTTTTCATGCAGTCACTGGGGCAATGAGCAAGACGTTTTTGGCAGGTCCTATTATGAAGAAGTGAACACAGGAGAGTTTAAAACATGTTCTTTTAGTTCGAGCCTGGCCTCTCGCCCTTCCTCTCTCTCGTTTTTACCCTCCTTCCCTCTCTCCTCGCCTGCTTGGGAATCAAGCTGAGGTGGTCTAGCTCCCACTCCTGTCACTCCTTGGCCTTAAGATAATAATTGTCTGACAGCTTGAATATTCCTAAAACCACAGCTTTGGCAACTGACTGGAACACTAAATATCAGAGTGAAAATCCTGCAATAACATTTTCATGGAAATTAAGTTGTTAGTCTCACTCTGCCATGAATAGATGGCTCTAAAAATATTTTCTCCCTGGCTCTTCTTTACTTACGTGGCATTTGTCTGTCATACATGGTTCCAGTGACAGGAATATTTCCTGCTGTGGCTTTATTTTTACTTGCTTGTAATTTTGGCAATCTAGGAATTTTGGCTTATTCTACTCTTCGCTTCTCACAGCAGTAACTATTTTTGCGGGGTTTAAAAGGTTAAAGTTCATGACTAGGGTTTAGATTTCATATCAAAATGTATCACACCCACAAATGCTATTAGATAATATACTATACACTTTTTTACAAGCAATAACTTTCATTTCTTAACTATTAAGTTTCATTTCTTGTCATTGCTTTTTGGCTTTTTATGACAGTGTGTTGCACTCATTGTAAATCAACAAAGTGTCTAAAAGGTAAATGTAAAAATGTGTCTATAGTTACAGTAGGTGAAGCATTTTGCAGGTTAGGAGCTTTGTATGCAAGTGTCTGCGTTTTCGCTGCCTGTGACACTTTGTTGGCAGCCGCCGGCCGCGTGAGTGAATGAAACTCTTTGGGCACATGCTTCAGTTTTTCCGAGGGAGGGAAGTGCATCAAGTTATTGGTTTCCTTTTCCACTTTCACCTCACACGCTGTTTGGCTGTGCCGCTCCTTGGATAAGTGGAGATGGGGACGTTTAATTCATTCAAAATTACCTCCACAATACATAGTTTGTTCGTTCCTACACAGTCAAAGAGGGAGAGTAAATAAAAGTATAAGGAGTAATTCAATTGGTAACTCTGTGAAGACCTTCTGTTCCTTCAGGCCGCAGAACATGGGCGAATAAACGGTTATGAACCGATAATGGATAGTTTTCAAAACCTGTAAAAGGCCTAACCACAAGTGACTCTCAGAATTTAGAGGTTTGAACCACTCTAGCACTCAAAAAGAGCTATTTCAAAATGTGACATTACTCTTTTCAAATCATAAAATCCCGGCATGGAACATGAACATTTTCTGCAGACGCGTCTCTGCGATACTCATCAGTGGCCGCTGCCGGGAAGACACGAGCGCGGTGCTGACAGTGGCTTCGAGGCTGTCGTTTCCAGCGCACATATCATGGTGTCAACACGCAGAGCCGGAGGAAAACCCTTCCCCGAAGCATCCAGGAAAACAGAAGAGCCTTCTCTCTCTCTCCAGACCAAAATAAATAACCAGAGAACCTAGCCGAAGCACATTCCTTTGCCCCGAAAAGTGCCTTAATTTTCCCCCGGACGTGGGAGCGCTGTGTCTGTTGCTCAGCGTTTTCTGCCATTCGGGAGCCATTGAGCGGTGTGACTGAATGCTGGACGGGCTAATCTTGGCTACTTAGGCCGGACCTTCCTCTGGGAATAAGACGCTTCCCACCAATCAATCATCATCCATCATCGCTCTCTCATCAGATCGGCTGCCTCCTCAGTTCTGCTCTCTTCCTCGTTCGGTTGCGCCGCTGCTGCTACCTCAAACGTAATTCCATCTCAAGAGAAAAAGTCAATAAATGTGTTATATGATGGGGCACGTAACCTCAGAGTTCGATTTTAGTGATTTTCATGTTTTAACTTCAATTGAAGGATTACGTGGTCTTCTATGAGTTGAGGAAACTCGACAGACCCTGGGGCTTACAAGACCCTTTCAAAACCCCACTGGATAAACTCAGAAATACACGGTGGTCAATTTCAAAGCAAGACTGTTTTTCTTAGTTCTTGAAAAACTGACATTTGGCAGATACAAGGTTTTCACCCGACAGCGACGCTATGTGACTTCACATGAGTTGCACTCAATTCAGTTTCCGTTAGTTCGCACGGCATCAAATATAACTCTGAATTAATCTTAAAAAGTCAAGAAATATTTTGGATTACAGTCTGTGTATCCAGTTCATTTTCTATTGTTTTCAATTGATAGACTCAAAGATTTTCATTCCAAGATGAGATATCCACCATTTGAACATAACACCTTTGACTTGTGTTATGAAAAATAATGCTCACTAATGAACATATTGATAGTTTGGGCTATCCTAAAACAATTGCTTACAAGTTAGTAACATTTCACAGCATAAAATCAGATTTTTGAAACACTGACCCATGGATACATAGTGATTTGGAATTAAACTCTTAGAATATACTGTACTATGACTGCATTCAACTACTGTATACTGCTTTCAACTCGGGTTTCCATGTTGTTACATATTGATTACATGTTGCTCCCGTGAAAGCCTTCATTGAGTGGCGGTCTTGTTTCAGATCGATGGCGTCGAAGGGTCAAGGTGGATCTGTCTGCAGGGTTTTACTGCGTCCGTCTCTGTGCATCTGCGTCTGGCCTCGTTCGGCGAGAGAATTAACCGCTCGGCATCGACTGGCATTACCCTCAGTTGCAGTGAGGGGAAAAAAAACCCAAATCCCACACTGGAATGGAGAAATGCCATAACCGCAGTTGAGACAGAGGTAGTATTTTCACTCTTAACTATTATAGAGTATGCAGTGAATTAACGGCTCAAGATGCAACCGTGTGTCGACGAATGCTGCATGTGTGTATAGTGTTATGTTCGGTCTAGTGTGTGTGTGAGGTCTTGTGTGGCTGTATGTTGCGTTACTACAATAGTTGTACAATAATTGTCCATATGTTTCTGAACCAACATCACCATATAGACATATTCCTGCACTGTTATTGTACTTGGCAATTAAAGTGATTCAGACAGAGGTTTGTCTATGTGTGATTGCAGCGTTTATAGAAAATTGAGACCTTCTTTTACATTGTAGACCTTGGCGTCAGACCAAGTCTCCTTTTCAAGCCTTTCACCATAAACCTGTCTGTGTCCTCCCCTCAGGCTCTTACTGGAGTGGAAAATGATATTTCTTGCTCAACTTGCAGCAACAAACTCGGGACAGAAACCTTAAAATCTCCGAGCGGAGCGTAGTAAATCTTCCCTTTTCTCCAATAACGGGCCGCTCCAAGACGCAGACGGAGTCAGAAAGAAAACACACAGGATTGATCCCTAACTTGGTTATTAAACTCGAGCTGAAACCGGAGAGAGAATTAAGCAATAAAGCGTGAGAGGCCGTAGTTTACAATGATTTTAAAACAGTTAAGAGGCGTTGTTTGGCAGAGTTATAAAATCATTGTAAATCAAGGCCTCAAGTGACTTACTGCTTTTGCAAAACGCCGGTGACACACCATTGTAATATAAAAGCAAACAAATGTTGAAGACACTTTTTTATTTTTTAATGAATGATAATTAAATGGTATTTTATCTAGCAATACAGTTGCTGAACAGGACCTATTAGGTATTTTACAACGGCTTCAAACGTGACTCAGTCAATAAGAACTGAAGATGCCAACGATCTTCTTTTAGAAACCTGAGTGACTAAAATGATGCTGAACTTTGGTAGTAGCTTGTGTTGTGTATCTTCCTCCATGATAAAACCCCAAAATCGGTGATTCTCTGCTATCTGTTGCTCCGGTAGAGGAGATTATTAGAGAATTGTGTTTTTTTTCTCTCTCCATTCACTGCCGTTGTATGGAGGAACAGTCTGAAAATCACACTTCTAGCACTGAAACGAACACAAAGCAGATTCTGACAATATATAAAAATGTTTATTAAATGTTTCAGTTTGAACAAGCGTAACGGAGGAAGGAGGAAACTTATGCCGGTGGAACGAAGAAAATTGAACGTTTACCAATAATTGTAAATAGGCCAAAAAAAGTGAGAGAGTCATTTTTTATATATTGGCAGAATCTGCTTTGTCAAAGTCTCCCACCTTTTTTCCAGATCACTTTAAGACAAATTGCTATGTGCTGATATTAATGTAATTCTAATTTGATCTAATCTACGCATAAACAAACTTTACCTTCTTTTCCTGGCTCTTATTTCTTCACCCATCATCTCTCTGTTATACATGATAACTGAAGGGACACAGGAGTATTTGTTACATCTATTATCATGGCTGCTGAGACTCTGACCCTTGACCTCTTTACGCTTATTCTACTGCTGCACTCACTGCAAGTCACTCTGGATGAGGAGTGCATCAGTCAAATGCCTGAAATGCAAATACATTTCGACTGAAGCTGCACAAACCGAGTTTTAAATAAATTAAGCCTCATAAATTCCATTTAACATGCTGAATTTTACTGATTAAAGCGTCACGGAGCATTTGTAAACACACTGGCGCTCAATGTACAGATTAGCTGGTGAGGCAGAGACAAGTAGGTGCTTGTACAACACCGCATTGGCAATTAGCCGGACCTGCAGCCTGCACACAGCCCGGAGGTTGTTCCAAGGTTGAAAAAAAAAGAGAATTCAATATATCGGCTCCTTCCTCCCTCTCCCAATAAATGTCAGAGCCGCGAGACGGACGGGCGGGAGAACAGTTGCAGCCTGTTAATTTAAAAAGCAGCTCGCTTAATTTACAGAGTGCAATATCTGCGTTCTTCACACATCCAAAATAAACAGGCTGTGAATTTTTTTATTGGAGCATTACCTCAGGTTTCTTCGCTCTGCGGGTCTTTTCAGCGCAGGGCCGCCGTGGCTTAAGGGGGAAAAAAATGAGGGGTCTTTTCCATTAAAACTACAACAGATTCCCTATTATTGGCTGGAAATGAATTGGGCACTATGGCCCTTTGGAATGAATGGAGCTTTGATTGGTTTAACTGAATGCATGAGGTCCCGGTCGAGCCGATGATGAGCCGCTTGGAGCGAGACCAAGAATGAAGTTATGGGCTCCCAGTGTGAGAATGGGAAGTATGTGAGAGCAAGGCAGCATGTCCAGAGATAGATAGACAGATAGACAGATAGATAGATAGATAGATAGATAGATAGATAGATAGATAGATAGATAGAGGAATAATGCATGTTATGTGTCATCTGTCTGTGATTCTAGCAGTTATTTTGTGATGAAGTTCTGTAATTTACGTTTTTTGGTGAACCCACTTTCCCTCAACCTGCCTCGTCTACTTCTACTTCAGTTAGTGGTTTCCTACATTTCCCAGAATGCCTTTCGACAACCCCCAGAGAACAGGCCTGAATGGACCTGTGGGCTATGCGTGTAGGTGGAGAGAGCAAATAGTGAGAAAAAAAAGTGAGAGTCATTCTTTACTCAAAACCCAACATGTCTTGCAGCTGCATTGCATTCTGGTCTCTCTCCTCCTGCTCCTGTGGGTGGAGATACTGGTCTCTCTTCTTCTTCTACGATGGATTTCTCCCTGTATGATTGTTGAACGTCTCTTGGTGCAAAATGGCGGCTCTAGAAAGAAGCCCTCGCTCTTTGATTCTGAGGGACTGACACCAAAACCTGACGTTTACCGCTGATGTTTTAGATCCATGAAACATTTTCTGATATCAAACTCCATCGTAGCTGCTGGAAATGTCTGGATGTGATGTCACATCTACATTTGGCCAGTTATCAGCTAGTTATTAGCTAGTTATTAGCAGTGTTAAAGTGTTTTAGGGTGGATTCCTCCTTAAGGAGAGGAGAGGAAAGAGGAAGGGGGAGGAAAAGAGAATCAGTCAGAAGGAGATAGAGAGAGGAGAGGTGAGAGAGAACATTACTGAAAGGCTGCAAACTTTGATGCTTCCTTGGTAAACATAAACGCAGAATAAATACACACAGAAATAGGTTTATTGAATGTTAAATGAGCTGGTGACGTTGGTGCAGATCCGTATCGACGACTCCCAGACTTTCGCAGTATCCGTCCCGACTCACAGACACAAGGACAACCGGACTCCAGCGTATTTTTAGCCCCGACACGCCAGATCTTCACAGACCGAGCCTTGTTTTTTTTTTCTCATTAGACAAACTCCGAGAGGCACATCTGGGTCTCCGGTGTTGTGCTCGGTCTCTGGGTGATGTTTCAGACTGGTTGTTTTTTGCGCTGATGGTGTAACTGTAAATTCATCCAGCCAGCGGGCTCATGGGGCCTTGTTACTAGCCGAACCCCTCCGCATGCATTAAGATCCACTAAATCAGGGCAACACCTGCTCTCCGACCTCTGCTACGTCAGCACATGTGTGTGTGTGTGTGTGTGTGTGTGTGTGTGTATGTGTTTAATCATGCAAGTGGGGCAGAAGAGAGTGCTTGCCATCATACACAGTACCTTTGTCCTCACTTTGTTTTTCACAGCAAATGTTTCAGTGTAAAGTATTGATTTTTTAGGTGACAATTTTTGAGTGTTGAGTGTTGATTTTAGAGTTGTTTCTAAAAGTGTTAAATTAACTTTGATGGGTCTGGACTTGTATAAACACTGGTATATAGTTGATTTTTAAACTCTCAGCGTTAAATTAACACAATTAATTAAATTTGCTGCGCCAGCGCAGGAGAAAAGCCCAGCTGAAGCTGCTGTTAAGTGGGAATACAGACAGAGGAGTCCAGAGAGGATTTTAATTTCTTTTTTGTAAAGATTATTTTTGTGGCTTTTTTTTGCCTTTATTTGATAGACACAGTAGAGACGGAGAG